>NC_068426.1:21746782-21756036 GCF_023373465.1 Oncorhynchus keta
GCGTGCGGTCCAAGCGTGCGGCCCACGCTTGGATTGCGTCCTACCTGACAGGTCTCCTCCACCACGCGCTCTCACCACTGGGGTCCCCCAGGGCTCTGTTCTAGGCCCTCTCTTATTCTCGCTATACACCAAGTCACTTGGCTCTGTCATAACCTCACATGGTCTCTCCTATCATTGCTATGCAGACGACACACAATTAATCTTCTCCTTTCCCCCTTCTGATGACCAGGTGGCCGAATCGCATCTCTGCATGTCTGGCAGACATATCAGTGTGGATGACGGATCACCACCTCAAGCTGAACCTCAGCAAGACGGAGCTCCTCTTCCTCCCGGGGAAGGACTGCCCGTTCCATGATCTCGCCATCACGGTTGACAACTCCATTGTGTCCTCCTCCCAGAGCGCTAAGAACCTTGGCGTGATCCTGGACAACACCCTGACGTTCTCAACTAACATCAAGGCGGTGTCCCGTTCCTGTAGGTTCATGCTCTACAACATCCGCAGAGTACGACCCTGCCTCACACAGGAAGCGGCGCAGGTCCTAATCCAGGCACTTGTCATCTCCCGTCTGGATTACTGCAACTCGCTGTTGGCTGGGCTCCCTGCCTGTGCCATTAAACCCCTACAACTCATCCAGAACGCCGCAGCCCGTCTGGTGTTCAACCTTCCCAAGTTCTCTCACGTCACCCCGCTCCTCCGCTCTCTCCACTGGCTTCCAGTTGAAGCTCGCATCCGCTACAAGACCATGGTGCTCGCCACGGAGCTGTGAGGGGAACGGCACCTCAGTACCTCCAGGCTCTGATCAGGCCCTACACCCAAACAAGGGCACTGCGTTCATCCACCTCTGGCCTGCTCGCCTCCCTACCACTGAGGAAGTACAGTTCCCGCTCAGCCCAGTCAAAACTGTTCGCTGCTCTGGCCCCCAATGGTGGAACAAACTCCCTCACGACGCCAGGACAGCGGAGTCAATCACCACCTTCCGGAGACACCTGAAACCCCACCTCTTCAAGGAATACCTAGGATAGGGTAAGTAAGGGTAGGTAATCCTTCTCCCCCCCAACAAGATTTAGATGCAAGTGGCTGTTCCACTGGTTGTCATAAGGTGTATGCACCAACTTGTAAGTCGCTCTGGATAAGAGCGTCTGCTAAATGACTTAAATGTAAAAATGTAAATGTAACAAAATTAAAATAAATTGGAGCTGATTTCCTGGTGCTTTTACAGTCTTTTATGTCCAACAATGAAAAAATATATATATTTATTTATACAGTATATACAGTACCAGTCAAGCGTTTGGACACACCTACTCATTCTAGATTTTTCTTTATTTTGACTATTTTCTATATTGTAGAATAATCCTGAAGACATCAAAACTATGAAATAACGCATGGAATCATGTAACCAAAAAAGTGCTAAACAAATCAACATATATTTTATATCTGAGATTCTTCAAAGTACCCACCCTTTGCCTTGATGACAGCTTTGCACACTCTTGGCCATGAGAAACAAGATTATCTGATCTGATGAAATCAAGATTGAACTCTTTGGCCTAAATGCCAAGCATCACTTCTGGAGGAAACCTGGCACCATCCCTACAGTGAAGCATGGTGGTGGCAACATCATGCTGTGGGGATGTTTTTTCAGTGGCAGGGACTAGACAGGATCGAGGCAAAGATGAACCGAGCAAAATACAGAGAGATCCTTAATGAAAACTTGCTCCAGAGCACTCAAGACCTCAGCCTGGGGTGAAGGTTCACCTTCCAACCGGACATCAACCCTAAGCACACAGCCAAGACAACGCAGGAGTGGCTTCGGGACTAGTCTCTGAACGTCTTTGAGTGGCCCAGCCAGAGCCTGGACTTGAACGTGATCGATCATCTCTGGAGAGACCTGAAAATAGCCGTGCAGCAATGCTCCCAATCCAACCTGACAGAGCTTGAGAGGATCTACAGAGAAGCTTCAACAAAGTACTGAGTCTGATACTTTTTGCTAATAAATTAGCAAACATTTCTAAAAACCTGTTTTTGATTTGTCAGTACGTGGTATTGTGTGTAGATTGATGAGGGGGAAAAAACAATTTAATACATTTTATAATAAGGCTGTAACGTAACAAAATGTGGAAAAAGTCAAGGGGTCTGAATACTTTCCAAAGGCACTGTGTGGAGACTGTTTAGTTAGATTTTTTTATATTTTTAACATGTATTTTTCTTATCTCTCAGATATAGGATAGACACACCATTTTTGGGGTGGGACTATCTGTTGTTCCATGTAGTGAATATTTTGTTCAATGTGTTTGTATGGGCTAATAGCAGTAAGGACTATCTGTTATTCAATGTGTTTGTATGGGCTAATAGCAGTAAGGACTATCTGTTATTCAATGTGTTTGTATGGGCTAATAGCAGTAAGGACTATCTGTTATTCAATGTGTTTGTATGGGCTAATAGCAGTAAGGACTATCTGTTATTCAATGTGTTTGTATGGGCTAATAGCAGTAAGGACTATCTGTTGTTCAATATGTTTGTATGGGCTAATAGCAGTAAGGACTATCTGTTATTCAATGTGTTTGTATGGGCTAATAGCAGTAAGGACTATCTGTTATTCAATGTGTTTGTATGGGCTAATAGCAGTAAGGACTATCTGTTGTTCAATGTAGTGAATCTGTTATTCAATGTGTTTGTATGGGCTAATAGCAGTAAGGACTATCTGTTGTTCCATGTAGTGAATCTGTTATTCAATGTGTTTGTATGGGCTAATAGCAGTAAGGACTATCTGTTATTCCATGTGTTTGTATGGGCTAATAGCAGTAAGGACTATCTGTTATTCAATGTGTTTGTATGGGCTAATAGCAGTAAGGACTATCTGTTATTCAATGTGTTTGTATGGGCTAATAGCAGTAAGGACTATCTGTTGTTCAATGTGTTTGTATGGGCTAATAGCAGTAAGGACTATCTGTTGTTCAATGTGTTTGTATGGGCTAATAGCAGTAAGGACTATCTGTTGTTCCATGTAGTGAATCTGTTATTCAATGTGTTTGTATGGGCTAATAGCAGTAAGGACTATCTGTTATTCAATGTTATTGTATGGGCTAATAGCAGTAAGGCCTATCTGTTGTTCAATGTGTTTGTATGGGCTAATAGCAGTAAGGACTATCTGTTATTCAATGTGTTTGTATGGGCTAATAGCAGTAAGTACTATCTGTTATTCAATGTGTTGTATGGGCTAATAGCAGTAAGGACTATCTGTTGTTCAATGTGTTTGTATGGGCTAATAGCAGTAAGGACTATCTGTTGTTCCATGTAGTGAATCTGTTATTCAACGTGTTTGTATGGGCTAATAGCAGTAAGGACTATCTGTTGTTCAATGTGTTTGTATGGGCTAATAGCAGTAAGGACTATCTGTTATTCAATGTGATTGTATGGGCTAATAGCAGTAAGGCCTATCTGTTGTTCAATGTGTTTGTATGGGCTAATAGCAGTAAGGACTATCTGTTATTCAATGTGTTTGTATGGGCTAATAGCAGTAAGGACTATCTGTTATTCAATGTGTTTGTATGGGCTAATAGCAGTAAGGACTATCTGTTATTCAATGTGTTTGTATGGGCTAATAGCAGTAAGGACTATCTGTTGTTCAATGTAGTGAATCTGTTATTCAATGTGTTTGTATGGGCTAATAGCAGTAATGACTATCTGTTATTCAATGTGTTTGTATGGGCTAATAGCAGTAAGGACCATCTGTTATTCAATGTGTTTGTATGGGCTAATAGCAGTAAGGCCTATCTGTTGTTCAATGTGTTTGTATGGGCTAATAGCAGTAAGGACTATCTGTTGTTCAATGTGTTTGTATGGGCTAATAGCAGTAAGGACTATCTGTTATTCAATGTGTTTGTATGGGCTAATAGCAGTAAGGCCTATCTGTTGTTCAATGTGTTTGTATGGGCTAATAGCAGTAAGGACTATCTGTTGTTCAATGTGTTTGTATGGGCTAATAGCAGTAAGGCCTATCTGTTGTTCAATGTGTTTGTATGGGCTAATAGCAGTAAGGACCATCTGTTGTTCAATGTGTTTGTATGGGCTAATAGCAGTAAGGACTATCTGTTATTACATGTGTTTGTATGGGCTAATAGCAGTAAGGACTATCTGTTATTCAATGTGTTTGTATGGGCTAATAGCAGTAAGGCCTATCTGTTGTTCAATGTGTTTGTATGGGCTAATAGCAGTAAGGACTATCTGATGTTCAATGTGTTTGTATGGGCTAATTGCAGTAAGGACTATCTGTTATTACATGTGTTTGTATGGGCTAATAGCAGTAAGGACTATCTGTTATTCAATGTGTTTGTATGGGCTAACAGCAGTAAGGACTATCTGTTATTCAATGTGTTTGTATGGGCTAATAGCAGTAAGGACTATCTGTTATTACATGTGTTTGTATGGGCTAATAGCAGTAAGGACTATCTGTTATTACATGTGTTTGTATGGGCTAATAGCAGTAAGGACTATCTGTTATTCAATGCGTTTGTATGGGCTAATAGCAGTAAGGACTATCTGTTATTACATGTGTTTGTATGGGCTAATAGCAGTAAGGATTATCTGTTATTCAATGTGTTTGTATGGGCTAATAGCAGTAAGGACTATCTGTTATTACATGTGTTTGTATGGGCTAATAGCAGTAAGGACTATCTGTTATTCAATGTGATTGTATGGGCTAATAGCAGTAAGGACTATCTGTTATTCAATGTGTTTGTATGGGCTAATAGCAGTAAGGACTATCTGTTATTCAATGTGATTGTATGGGCTAATAGCAGTAAGGACTATATGTTATTCAATGTGTTTGTATGGGCTAATAGCAGTAAGGACTATCTGTTATTCAATGTGTTTGTATGGGCTAACAGCAGTAAGGACTATCTGTTTGTTCAATGTAGTGAATCAGTGCTTAATTCAATGTGTTTGTATGGGCTAATAGCAGTAAGGACTATCTGTTATTACATGTGTTTGTATGGGCTAATAGCAGTAAGGACTATCATGTTATTCAATGTGATTGTATGGGCTAATAGCAGTAAGGACTATCTGTTATTCAATGTTTGTATGGGCTAATAGCAGTAAGGACTATCTGTTATTCAATGTGATTGTATGGGCTAATAGCAGTAAGGACTATATGTTATTCAATGTGTTTGTATGGGCTAATAGCAGTAAGGACTATCTGTTATTCAATGTGTTTGTATGGGCTAATAGCAGTAAGGCCTATCTGTTGTTCAATGTGTTTGTATGGGCTAATAGCAGTAAGGACCATCTGATGTTCAATGTGTTTGTATGGGCTAATTAGCAGTAAGGACTATCTGTTATTACATGTGTTTGTATGGGCTAATAGCAGTAAGGACTATCTGTTATTCAATGTGTTTGTATGGGCTAATAGCAGTAAGGACTATCTGTTATTCAATGTGTTTGTATGGGCTAATAGCAGTAAGGACTATCTGTTATTACATGTGTTTGTATGGGCTAATAGCAGTAAGGACTATCTGTTATTACATGTGTTTGTATGGGCTAATAGCAGTAAGGACTATCTGTTATTCAATGTGTTTGTATGGGCTAATAGCAGTAAGGACTATATGTTATTACATGTGTTTGTATGGGCTAATAGCAGTAAGGACTATCTGTTATTCAATGTGTTTGTATGGGCTAATAGCAGTAAGGACCATCTGTTATTACAGTGTTTGTATGGGCTAATAGCAGTAAGGCCCATCTATTCAATGTATTGTATGGGCTAATAGCAGTAAGGACCATCTGTTATTCAATGTGTTTGTATGGGCTAATAGCAGTAAGGACCATCTGTTATTCAATGTGATTGTATGGGCTAATAGCAGTAAGGACTATATGTTATTCAATGTGTTTGTATGGGCTAATAGCAGTAAGGACTATCTGTTATTCAATGTGTTTGTATGGGCTAATAGCAGTAAGGACTATCTGTTTGTATGCAATGATAGTAAGGCCTGTTATTCAATGTGTTTGTATGGGCTAATAGCAGTAAGGACTATCTGTTATTCAATGTGTTTGTATGGGCTAATAGCAGTAAGGACTATCTGTTGCAATGTAGTGAATCTGTTATTCAATGTGTTTGTATGGGCTAATAGCAGTAAGGACTATCTGTTATTCAAGGTGATTGTATGGGCTAATAGCAGTAAGGACTATCTGTTATTCAATGTGTTTGTATGGGCTAATAACAGTAAGGACTATCTGTTATTCAATGTGTTTGTATGGGCTAATAGCAGTAAGGCCTATCTGTTGTTCAATGTAGTGAATCTGTTATTCAATGTGTTTGTATGGGCTAATAGCAGTAAGGACTATCTGTTGTTCAATGTGTTTGTATGGGCTAATAGCAGTAAGGACTATCTGTTATTCAATGTGTTTGTATGGGCTAATAGCAGTAAGGACTATCTGTTGTTCAATGTAGTGAATCTGTTATTCAATGTGCTTGTATGGGCTAATAGCAGTAAGGACTATCTGTTATTCAATGTGTTTGTATGGGCTAATAGCAGTAAGGACTATCTGTTATTCAATGTGTTGTATGGGCTAATAGCAGTAAGGACTATCTGTTATTACATGTGTTTGTATGGGCTAATAGCAGTAAGGACTATCTGTTATTAATGTGTTTGTATGGGCTAATAGCAGTAAGGACTATCTGTTATTCAATGTGTTTGTATGGGCTAATAGCAGTAAGGACTATCTGTTATTCAATGTGTTTGTATGGGCTAATAGCAGTAAGGACTATCTGTTATTACATATGTTTGTATGGGCTAATAGCAGTAAGGACTATCTGTTATTACATGTGTTTGTATGGGCTAATAGCAGTAAGGACTATTTGTTATTCAATGCTTTGTATGGGCTAATAGCAGTAAGGACCATCTGTTATTACATGTGTTTGTATGGGCTAATAGCAGTAAGGATTATCTGTTATTCAATGTGTTTGTATGGGCTAATAGCAGTAAGGACTATCTGTTATTCACATGTGTTTGTATGGGCTAATAGCAGTAAGGACTATCTGTTATTCAATGTGTTTGTATGGGCTAATAGCAGTAAGGACTATCTGTTATTCAATGTGTTTGTATGGGCTAATAGCAGTAAGGACTATCTGTTATTCAATGTGTTTGTATGGGCTAATAGCAGTAAGGACTATCTGTTATTCAATGTGATTGTATGGGACTAATAGCAGTAAGGACTATCTGTTATTCAATGTGTTTGTATGGGCTAATAGCAGTAAGGACTATCTGTTATTCAATGTGATTGTATGGGCTAATAGCAGTAAGGACTATCTGTTATTCAATGTGTTTGAATGGGCTAATAGCAGTAAGGACTATCTGTTATTCAATGTGTTTGTATGGGCTAATAGCAGTAAGGACTATCTGTTGTTCCATGTAGTGAATCTGTTATTCGATGCATTTGTATTGGCTAACAGGGCTTAGATTGTTTAGTGACAAATAAGGAGTTATATACATGAACATAACAAAACATGTTTCCTGATCTTTCTTGTATCGCTCAGATATAGGACAGACAAGGCTTCTCTTAAAACTTCTTTGGGATAGGGGGCAGCATTTTCACTTTTGGATGAATAAGCGTGCCCAGAGTGAACTGCCTCCTACTCAGTCCCAGATGCTAATATATGCATATTATTATTAATTTATAGAAAACACTCTGAAGTTTCTAAAACTGTTTGAATGATGTCTGTTAGTATAACAGAACTCATATGGCAGGCAAAAACCTGAGCAAAAATCCAAACAGGAAGTGGGAAATCTGAGGTCGTTTTTGAACTCACCTCTACACAGTGGAATATGGGTTATTTTGCACTTCCTAAGGCTTCCACTAGATGTCATCCGTCTTTAGAACATTGTTTCAGGCTTCTCATGTGAAGGGGGCCGGATGGGAGCTGTTTGACGAAGGGGTCTGCCTGCAGCCTCGTCACGCACTTTCACATGAGAGCGACCTGCTCTGGCTTTTCTACAGACAATGGAATTCTCCGGTTGGAACATTATTGAACTTTTATGATAAAAACATCCTAAAGATTGATTCTATACTTAGTTTGACAAGTTTCTTCGAACTGTAATATAACTTTTTGAACGTTTCGTCCGACTAAACCAGATCGCGTTTTGGATTTGTATACCAAACGCCCCAACAAAAGAAGCTATTGGACTTAAATGGACATAAATCATGGACATTGTCGAACATAACATGCATTTATTGTGGAACTGTGATTCCTGGGAGTACATTCTGATGAAGATACATCCGCTAGCGGAACCCCAGTCCTAGACAGGTTAAGCCCTAACATCTAGGGCTAGCTAATGTTAAGCGTTAGCCCCCTAACCACTTCGCTAACGTTAGCCACAACAAATTGGAATTCGTAACATCTCATACGTTTAGCCAATTTGTAACATATTGTACATTGTGCAAATTTGTAACTTATCATACCAAATGGATTAACACATACCATAAGTACAGCACCATTTTCAGAAATCCTCAACAGCACAGAACTCGAAATGGACCAATTTTGATGGGCGCACTTACTGTATACAATGACTTATGTGTGTCTCTAAGGTGCATATGATATCTCCTGGGTATAAAACCTTGCTCCTTTTTCAACATACGCTGCTTTTCAAATGGAACATATAACATTTCTACAGTATACCTCAAACTGCAGATACACAGGATGTCATTATCTAAGTATAATTTCCTGTTGCAACAAGCAGACTTTACTCTTCACTCAACCCCAAAAGATCCCTTGCATCGGCAGGATTCACATTTTACTTCACACAAGGTTTATTTAACATTTCGAATTTGAATCAAATTATAATTGCTATCAACATTTTCCAACAACATGAAAGGGAAAAGTAAAGAAAAGGTTCCACGTAGAAAATACAGTGCCTTGCGAAAGTATTCGACCCCCTTGAACTTTGCGACCTTTTGCCACATTTCAGGCTTCAAACATAAAGATATAAAACTGTATTTTTTGTGAAGAATCAACAACAAGTGGGACACAATCATGAAGTGGAACGACATTTATTGATATTTCAAACTTTTTAACAAATCAAAACTGAAAAATTGGGCGTGCAAAATTATTCAGCCCCCTTAAGTTAATACTTTGTAGCGCCACCTTTGCTGCGATTACAGCTGTAAGTCGCTTGGGGTATGTCTATGTCAGTTTGCACATCGAGAGACTGAATTTTTTTCCCCATTCCTCTTTACAAACAGCTCGAGCTCAGTGAGGTTGGATGGA
>NC_068426.1:21756136-21761201 GCF_023373465.1 Oncorhynchus keta
ATAAATTCTCACTACCTTTATCAGACGAAGTACCTTTTACAGCATGTGGCTCAACATAGGCCGCATTTTTTTATATAACCATTAACCTGAAATAGTTATATTGACAAGCCAAGAAAATGAGGAGACCAAAATCATATATGGTCCCTGATGTGATACACTGGGAAATTGTCCTGAGATTGTTCCCTTGGGAAAAGGTGTAGGATAGACAACAGTTTGTTCTTTATTACCTGTTAGAAAATGTACATCATTAGGCAAATACCGCCTAAAGCGCCTGTTGGTTCTGTGCGTAAAAGGTTGTGCCAATTGGAATGGGCAATACCGTGTGGCTGTGCGTGTGCCTGTCTGTGTTTGAGAGGCTGAGGTGTCACTTAATTCATTTGTAAATCCGTGTCACACTGGAGACTCGTCGACTCTCGCCTACACCTCCATTGTTATAATTACAATACGCGTGCCTTTAGTTAGCGCTCTAACACACGTGCCCAGGGTTTTACTGCGGATGTGATGGATTCTACGGAAGCACCATGAGGTCCTATTTCATCGGGCGGCAGGTTAGCCTAGTGTTTAGAGCGTTGGACTAGAAAGCGGAAGGTTGCAAGTTCAAACCCCCGAGCTGACAATGTACAAAACTGTCGTTCTGCCCCTGAACAGGCAGTTCACCCACTGTTCCTAGACCGTCATTGAAAATAATAATTACTTCTTTACTGACTTGCCTAGTAAAAATAAATATACAAGTTGTTAAACCTGGGACACCATGAGAAAGCATGACAATGATCTGTGTCAAACAAACTTAAACCAACTACTTCACTGGGTTACATTGGACATCAGCCTGTTTCAATCGGCCTACGGATTGGTACTCCCCATTATGCTATCCTTCTTATGACTATCCTGACTTCCACAAATTCACTTATGGGACATTTATAACTTATACAGGCTACTCTACTGTATTTCAACAGTACAAGGCGTGTGCCGGGAAGCTCAGGGTTCGGCTCCGGTGGCAATGGGAGGAGTACAAAGTCACCTCGTATTCCTATGGACTTAAAAGTGGTTCAGAGACAGAATGCCAGATTTAGTGACACAGAACAGACAAATACTACTGTTCTTCTTGATTATTTACATCTGGACATTCTCTGACCTCTGGATGAAGGACAACAGCCGCTTGTTGATTAACAAAGATGAAACCACTTGGGGAAAAAGGGAGCAGGGAAATTGACAGAATGGTAAGAATTCAACCTTTGTTGTGATTATATTTATCAGTATATCTGCAATACATATTAGTCAATCAAAATCGATTTTAACTAAACATGTAGGCCTATTTAGTTGTTAGTTTTTATTAAATTTAAATTGGAAAAAAAATGTGTTCCTAAAATGTACCTATGGACCTAGTCCTACCATGTACATAGATTTACGTTTTAGGAGCCCTTACTGTTGTACAAAGTGACTGTTTCAGATACACCGGTTTACCAGAGACACTGGTCTAATCTCCCTGGTCTGATCTAAAAACTTTTCTCAGAAGAAACTATCTCCCTGGTACACAGAAAATACCCGAGCTCTGAAGCAAGCTTCCAGAAAATTGAAACGGAAATGGCGCCACACCAAACTGGAAGTCTTCCGACTAGCTTGGAAGACAGTGCCGTGCAGTACCGAAGAGCCCTAACTGCTGCTCGATCATCCTATTTTTCTAACTTAATTGAGGAAAATAAGAACAATCCGAAATTCCTTTTGATACTGTCGCAAAGCTAACTAAAAAGCAGCATTCCCCAAGAGAGGATGACTTTCACTTTAGCAGTGATAAATTCATGAACTTCTTTGAGGAAAAGATTATGATTATTAGAAAGCAAATTACGGACTCCTCTTTAAATCTGCGTATTCCTTCAAAGCTCAGTTGTCCTGAGTCTGCACAACTCTCCCAGGACCTAGGATCAATAGAGACGCTCAAGTGTTTTAGTACTATATCTCTTGACACAATGTTGAAAATAATCATGGCCTCTAAACCTTCAAGCTGCATACTGGACCCTATTCCAACTAAACTACTGAAAGAGCTGCTTCCCGTGCTTGGCCCTCCTATGTTGAACATAATAAACGGCTCTCTATCCACCCGATGTGTACCAAACTCACTAAAAGTGGCAGTAATAAAGCCTCTCTTGAAAAAGCCAAACCTTGACCCAGAAAATATAAAAACTATCGGCCTATATCGAATCTTCCATTCCTCACAAAAATTTTAGAAAAGGCTGTTGCGCAGCAACTTACTGCCTTCCTGAAGACAAACAATGTATACAAAATGCTTCAGTCTGGTTTTAGACCCCATCATAGCACTGAGACGGCACTTGTGAAGGTGGTAAATTACATTTTAATGGCATCGGACCGAGGCTCTGCATCTGTCCTCATGCTCCTAGACCTTAGTGCTGCTTTTGATACCATCGATCACCACATTCTTTTGGAGAGATTGGAAACCCAAATTGGTCTACACGGACAAGTTCGGGCCTGGTTTAGATCTTATCTGTTGGAAAGATATCAGTTTGTCTCTGTGAATGGTTTGTCCTCTGACAAATCAACTGTAAATTTCGGTGTTCCTCAAGGTTCCGTTTTAGGACCACTATTGTTTTCACTATATATTTTACCTCTTTGGGATGTAATTCGAAAACATAATGTTAACTTTCACTGCTATGCGGATGACACACAGCTGTACATTTCAATGAAACATGGTGAAGCCCCCAAATTGCCCTTGCTAGAAGCATGTGTTTCAGACATAAGGAAATGGATGGCTGCAAACTTTCTACTTTTAAACTCGGACAAAACAGAGATGCTTGTTCTAGGTCCCAAGAAACAAAGAGATCTTCTGTTGAATCTGACAATTAATCTTAATGGTTGTACAGTCGTCTCAAATAAAACTGTGAAGGACCTCGGCGTTACTCTGGACCCTGATCTCTCTTTTGAAGAACATATCAATACCATTTCAAGGACAGCTTTTTCCATCTACGTAACATTGCAAAAATCAGAAACTTTCTGTCCAAAAATGATGCAGAAAAATTAGTCCATGCTTTTGTCACTTCTAGGTTAAACTACTGCAATGCTCTACTTTCCGGCTATCCGGATAAAGCACTAAATAAACTTCAGTTGGTGCTAAATACGGCTGCTAGAATCCTGACTAGAACCAAAAAATTTGATCATATTACTCCAGTGCTAGCCTCTCTACACTGGCTTCCTGTCAAAGCAAGGGCTGATTTGAAGGTTTTACTGCTAACCTACAAAGCATTACATGGGCTTACTCCTACCTATCTCTCTGATTTGGTCCTGCCGTACATACCTACACGTACGCTACAGTCACAAGACGCAGGCCTCCTAATTGTCCCTAGAATTTCTAAGCAAACAGCTGGAGGCAGGGCTTTCTCCTATAGAGCTCCATTTTTATGGAATGGTCTGCCTACCCATGTCAGAGACGCAAACTCGGTCTCAACCTTTAAGTCTTTACTGAAGACTCATCTCTTCAGTGGGTCATATGATTGAGTGTAGTCTGGCCCAGGAGTGGGAAGGTGAACGGAAAAGCTCTGGAGCAACGAACCGCCCTTGCTGTCTCTGCCTGGCCGGTTCCCCTCTTTCCACTGGGATTCTCTGCCTCTAACCCTATTACAGGGGCTGAGTCACTGGCTTACTGGGGCTCTCTCATGCCGTCCCTGGAAGGGGTGCGTCACCCGAGTGGGCTGGATTCAACTGAGATGTGGTCATCCTGTCTGCTGGCGCCCTGGGTTGTGCCATGACTGAGATCTTTTGTGGGCTATACTCAGCCTTGTCTCAGGGATGGTAAGTTGGTGGTTGAAGATGTCCCTCTAGTGGTGGGGGCTGTGCTTTGGCAAAGTGGGTGGGGTTATATCCTTCCTGTTTGGCCCTGTCCGGGGTGTCCTCGGATGGGGCCAGTGTTTCCTGACCCTTTCCTGTCTCAGCCTCCAGTATTTATGCTGCAGTAGTTTATGTGTCGGGGGCTAGGGTCAGTTTGTTATATCTGAGTACTTCTCCTGTCCTATTCGGTGTCCTGTGTGAATCTAAGTGTGTTCTCTAATTCTCTCCTTCTCTCTTTCTTTCTCTCGGAGGACCAGAGCCCTAGGACCATGCCCCAGGACTACCTGACATGATGACTCCTGCTGTCCCTAGTCCACCTGGCTGTGCTGCTGCTCCAGTTTCAACTGACCTGAGCCCTAGGACCATGCCCCAGGACTACCTGGGACATGATGACTCCTTGCTGTCCTCTAGTCCACCTGGCCGTGCTGCTGCTCACACACTGGTTTACCAGAGACACTGGTCTAATCTCCCTGGTCTGGATCTCCTTTCATCTTTCTCTTGTAGCTCCTCAAGCCTCAGGTGGAAAGACGTCGGAGAGAGAATGAACCACAGTCTGGAGAGCCTGAGAACCCTGCTGCTGCAGGGACCACTACATCAGGTATGAAGTTCACCTCTAACTTGACTCTGCTCTAAATGCAGTCATACAGGTGTCAGCTCCTCTGAGAAGTGTAGCATGACTGTATATTAATCTGCCCTCTCTTTCTCCCCAACAGGGTGTGACTCAGCGTAGAGTGGAGAAAGCTGAGATCCTGGAACACACTGTTCTCTTTCTCCAGAACACTGGAGATGGGGACAGGAAGAAAGGTGAAGATGGAGAAAAGCAACATCCCTTCCAGGATGGCTTCTCAGGCTGCCTGCAGAGAGCTGCACACTTCCTGGGGCAGGAAGGGAGGGTCTGCAGCTGGAGGCAGCACTGAACTCTACTTTCTCTGCTCGGCTGAACAGCCAAGCCTGTATGAACCCCGAAGTTCCGGCTAAAGCCCACTCTTCCATCTCTCTGCCCAATACAATGTGCCACCAGTCCTCACACCTGATGAAGATACAGGAGTCCCACTACAGACAACACGCTTTGTGAAGTCTACAGGAGACATCTGTCTCATGCTCACAGAGCTCCACTCCAACATGGAGATCCCAAACCTCCCCCAGCTGCCACACAGACACGCTGACAAAGAAGCCCAATCCCTGAACCTCCCAGGCAGACAGTCTGTGTGGAGGCCTTGGCCCTGACCTA
>NC_068426.1:21761301-21765321 GCF_023373465.1 Oncorhynchus keta
CTGCCCCTTCAACACGCAGCAGTCCAGCCTTTCGAAACCCGTTGATGATAGTGGATTTTTTGACAATGCTCCACACTGTCAGGGACCCACTGGCAGACTTGACCATAAGATGCTCTTCGCCTGCGGCCCGTTTTAGTGAAGGATTTCTCCCCACTTGTCATCCAAGCCTCCCACTGAACAAGGAGCGCCACCTTAAATGCACGATTTACACTGATGTCGAGTGGCTGCAAATACTTTGGGCCATCTGCTTTTCTTCCCTCTGAAAGCTGTTGTTGTCTTTTTGCACTGAGTCAGTTCCTCACGCTGCTTTCCAACGTCTTATCATCGACTCATTAAGGCCAAGCTCCCGTGCAGCAGCTCTATTTCTTTTTCCAACAGCCAGATCGATTGCCTTCAACTTGAAAGCTGCATCATATGCATTTCTCCGTGTCTTTGCCATGATGAGGGTGACAAAATGACTACCGTAATCAGAATGATGGCAAGTTCGAGCTCGATTTACGTCACATTATGTGACGGTGCTCAGTTTTTTGGCGGCATGAATCTTGTGAAAGCGGGAATATAGTCCGGAAATGACGGTACATCACACCAATCACCCAACAGACTCCCATTCAAAAACGGGGACACAAACCCTCCAAGATCCTCCCACAGTTCACCACAGCTGTCCCTCAACCAGACCCATCCCACAATCACCCCTCCCAAGAAAAATCAAACAAAAAACCTAATTAATTCCATCCACCACCCCCAAGAACACCCTCTATGCACCAACAACCAAGAAAATGAGCTCATCAGAAAAAAGAAAGACAAAAGTAAACAGAAAACAATGCAAAAAACTAAACAAAGGACATCAAGGACAACTTAAATCAAAACAGCAAGGCCAACTGTGTATATTTGAGTGCATGTCTGGCACTATTTACATATGTGTGTGTCTGTGTATGAGTGTATTTGAATGAGTGTGTGTATATGCATGTGTACAAACATCAGCATCAGCCTCAGGCAAACCAGCATTAGCTGTAAAAACGCTGTCCATCAGTGTCGTTCAAACTTTTTATTATGTTTTATACTTTATTTTTGACCATCATTCTATCTCCTGCCAAGCAACTCCACTCCCACTTGTCTCCAATTCCACATCCCAACCTCAGCCCATCCCACCTATCTGTGCTGGCCACCCTCTTCGGATTTCTACGCAACATACAGTGGGGCAAAAAAGTATTTAGTCAGCCACCAATTGTGCAAGTTCTCCCACTTAAAAATATGAGAGAGGCCTGTAATTTTCATCATAGGTACACTTCAACTATGACAGACAAAATGAGGTTAGAAAAATCCAGAAAATCACATTGTAGGATTTTTTATGAATTTATTTGCAAATTATGGTGGAAAATAAGTATTTGGTCACCTACAAAACAAGCAAGATTTCTGGCTCTCACAGACCTGTAACTTCTTCTTTAAGAGGCTCCTCTGTCCTCCACTCATTACCTGTATTAATGGCACCTGTTTGAACTTGTTATCAGTATAAAAGACACCTGTCCACAACCTCAAACAGTCACACTCCAAACTCCACTATGTCCAAGACTAAAGAGCTGTCAAAGGACACCAGAAACAAAATTGTAGACCTGCACCAGGCTGGGAAGACTGAATCTGCAATAGGTAAGCAGCTTGGTTTGAAGAAATCAACTGTGGGAGCAATTATTAGGAAATGGAAGACATACAAGACCACTGATAATCTCCCTCGATTTGGGGCTCCACGCAAGATTTCACCCCGTGGGGTCAAAATGATCACAAGAACGGTGAGCAAAAATCCCAGAACCACACGGGGGGACCTAGTGAATGACCTGCAGAGAGCTGGGACCAAAGTAACAAAGCCTACCATCAGTAACACACTACGCCGCCAGGGACTCAAATCCTGCAGTGCCAGACGTGTCCCCCTGCTTAAGCCAGTACATGTCCAGGCCCGTCTGAAGTTTGCTAGAGAGCCTTTGGATGATCCAGAAGAAGATTGGGAGAATGTCATATGGTCAGATGAAACCAAAATATAACTTTTTGGTAAAAACTCAACTCGTCGTGTTTGGAGGACAAAGAATGCTGAGTTGCATCCAAAGAACACCATACCTACTGTGAAGCATGGGGGTGGAAACATCATGCTTTGGGGCTGTTTTTCTGCAAAGGGACCAGGACGACTGATCCGTGTAAAGGAAAGAATGAATGGGGCCATGTATCGTGAGATTTCGAGTGAAAACCTCCTTCCATCAGCAAGGGCATTGAAGATGAAACGTGGCTGGGTCTTTCAGCATGACAATGATCCCAAACACACCGCCCGGGCAACGAAGGAGTGGCTTCGTAAGAAGCATTTCAAGGTCCTGGAGTGGCCTAGCCAGTCTCCAGATCTCAACCCCATAGAAAATCTTTGGAGGGAGTTGAAAGTCCGTGTTGCCCAGCAACAGCCTCAAAACATCACTGCTCTAGAGGAGATCTGCATGGAGGAATGCGTCAAAATACCAGCAAGTGTGTGAAAACCTTGTGAAGACTTACAGAAAACATTTGACCTCTGTCATTGCCAACAAAGGGTATTAAACAAAGTATTGAGATAAACTTTTGTTATTGACCAAATACTTATTTTCCACCATAATTTGCAAATAAATTCATTAGAAATCCTACAATGTGATTTTCTGGATTTTTTTTCTATCATTTTGTCTGTCATATTTGAAGTGTACCTATGATGAAAATTACAGGCCTCTCTCATCTTTTTAAGTGGGAGAACTTGCGCAATTGGTGGCTGACTAACTACTTTTTTGCCCTACTGTATATATCTTTCAACTATGCTGTGATGTTTTACGTACAATTTCAATCTATCTTATCGAAAAGAATTCACAGATTGTGAGGTGAAGATAAATACTTTTACTAAGAGTATTAGTATATAAGTAATTGACTGGCCCGGTCTTTCAACAGTACTATTGCTAGGGTCAATTTTAGATCAATGCTACAGTATGCATTTTCAGCCATTCCTGAACCTGAGACCAGAAACAGGCTACCTAACTGAGGGCAATACCAAAATAAATGGTCTATTGATTCTGTATCCTCACAACAAAATCTGCAGAGCTTGGATGATTTTATGCCCCAAATATTCAAGATTTTGTTGGTGGCAAGAATTCTATATAATAATTTTAGCTGAAATGGACAAAGTCTTGAATGTCGTTTTATACAGTACCTTGCGAAAGTATTCGGCCCCCTTGAACTTTGCGACCTTTTGCCACATTTCAGGCTTCAAACAAAGATATAAAACTGTATTTTTTTGTGAAGAATCAACAACAAGTGGGACACAATCATGAAGTGGAACGACATTTATTGGATATTTCAAACTTTTTTAACAAATCAAAAACTGAAAAATTGGGCGTGCAAAATTATTCAGCCCCCTTAAGTTAATACTTTGTAGCGCCACCTTTTGCTGCGATTACAGCTGTAAGTCGCTTGGCGTATGTCTCTATCAGTTTTGCACATCGAGAGACTGAAATTTTTTCCCATTCCTCCTTGCAAAACAGCTCGAGCTCAGTGAGGTTGGATGGAGAGCATTTGTGAACAGTAGTTTTCAGTTCTTTCCACAGATTCTCGATTGGATTCAGGTCTGGACTTTGACTTGGCCATTCTAACACCTGGATATGTTTATTTTTGAACCATTCCATTGTAGATTTTGCTTTATGTTTTGGATCATTGTCTTGTTGGAAGACAAATCTCCGTCCCAGTCTCAGGTCTTTTGCAGACTCCATCAGGTTTTCTTCCAGAATGGTCCTGTATTTGGCTCCATCCATCTTCCCATCAATTTTAACCATCTTCCCTGTCCCTGCTGAAGAAAAGCAGGCCCAAACCATGATGCTGCCACCACCATGTTTGACAGTGGGGATGGTGTGGTCAGGGTGATGAGCTGTGTTGCTTTTTACGCCAAACATAACGTTTTGCATTGTTGCCAAAACGTTCAATTTTGGTTTCATCTGACCAGAGCACCTTCTTCCACATGTTTGGTGTGTCTCC
>NC_068426.1:21765421-21772583 GCF_023373465.1 Oncorhynchus keta
TTAGGGTCCAGGCTAATCGGAGAGGCCATCATCTTCCTGGCCATGGAGACGCAGGGGGTTCACGATGAGAGCATCAGTCTCTTTCTCATTGACTCTCCTGCATTTCCCGCGATACTAGGCCTTCCCTAGTTGGCTCGTCATAACCCCACCATTTCCTGGCAACAAAGGGCTCTCACGGGGTGGTCGTGCCTCACTAACCAGATGAAGCTAGCTGGCTGCTGGCTGCTTTTTGACTGGCAAAGACCAAACGGCGTTCCATATTCCAACTCCTACAATTGTCCTGCGGTTGGAGTTTTTAATGTTGAATGTTGCAAAAAGTCCTGCCATTACTCACGTTCTAAATATTCCTTTGGAAGTCGGGTAGGATGATTATGATGCCAATATTTACTGTGGTTAGTTGGCTGTGGTTGGGCAGGAGATAAGGAGAGTGACAAAACCAGTAAGAGGCAACCTCAGGTTAACTAGAGATTGCCAGGTCGTAGGTCATAGAGTGCGATTAAGAACCATTGTGAGGACGTGCGCACAGCTCCACACGCATACATTTGAAGATGATTCCTGTGCTTTGATTGACAGTAAAGGGGTTGCAGAAGTGGTGGAGCCTATCAAGCAGTCACCATACTATGATGACATACAGCATCTTTGTTTATGTTTGTGTCATGCCTGATCTGTTTCACCTGTCCTTGTGCTTGTTTCTACCCCACTCCAGGTGTCGCCCATCTTCCCCACTCATCCCCTGGGTATTTATACCTGTGTTTTCTGTCTGTCTGTGCGAGTTCGTCTTGTTTGTTCAAGTGAACCAGCTCCTGTTTTCCCCAGTCTCTCTTTTTCTCCTCCTCCTGGTTTTGACCTTTGCCTGTCCTGACTCTAAGCCCGCCTGCCTGACCACTTTGCCTGACCCTGAGCCTGCCTGCCATCCTGTACCTTTGCAGCTACTCTTGATTATCGACCCCTGCCTGCCTTGACCTGTGGTTTGCCTGCCCCTGTTGTTGCAATAAACATTGTTACTTCAACACAGTCTGCACTTGGGTCTTACCTGAAACCTGATAGTACGAACTGGCCATGACTGACCCAGCAGACTTGGACCAGCTCTGCAATGCCATCTCTTCCTAAGGAGCCATCATTAGTAGACACAAGGAGTTGCTATGCGGTTTGATGGAAGGGTTCCAGGACATGGCTGAACATCACGACCTAGCATTAGCCACATTGCGGGAGCAATTCCGTGGGTTTCCTACCAGGCAGCCTACCACGGCGGTAACCTCCCAGCCCCTCAGTAACCCGGCTGCTAGCAGCGCGACCCGGTTTCCGGGAACCCCGCTTACCTCCCCGGAGTGCTAGAATGGTGATTCCGGAACCCGCCGGGCCTTTATCTCCCAGTGCTCCCTCGTTTCGAGCTGCAGCCTTCTTCGTTCCCCTCGGACTGCTCAAATATTGCGTACATTATTATGCTGATGTCCGGGAGGGCACTGTGTGGGAGCAACAATCCACCGTCTGCCTCAGTCTGGAGCCTGGGATTTGTGGCGGAGGTGAGAAAAGTTTTCGAGGCTCCGGTGTCCGGGAGAAAGGCTGCCAAAGGTCACTCCAACCTCGGGCAGGACACCCTCAGTGTGGCAGACTATGCGGTAGAGTTCTGCATGCTAGCAGTGGAGGGTATCTGAAAAGCGGAAGCGCTGTTTGACACGTTCCTGCGCGGATTATCGGAGGAGGTAAAGGATGAGCTGGCAGCCCGAGAACTACCTTCGGATCTCGACTCATTTATGTCATCGGTTTAACCATCCGGATCGATGGTCGGCTACGGGAACGTAGGAGGGAGACGAGTTCCGATTGCAGTCTCACCGCTCACTCAGGGATCCCACCTTGCATCTGTTGAACTCCGGATGTCCCCAGTGTCTACATCCCCGAGAGGATCCGAGCTTACCCGAGTCCCAACAAGAGCCTCCGGAGACTGCCGATTCACCTCTTCCTGAGCCGATGCAGCTCGGCAGGGCTAGGCTGTATCCAGCCTAACACGTACGCAGACTTGCGACCCAGAATCACTTGTCTATATTGTGGTACTGCCGGTTATTATGTGTCTACCTGTCCTTTCAAGAGACCTAGCTCATTCGTTGGAGTGAGTACTCTGGTGGGCCTTAAAGATATTTTTGTCTCTCCTTGCTCGCCCCCTCTCTGTGCCATCCTGCGGTGGGGCGACCAGTCCAAGTCTCTCCAGGTACTCATCGACTCGTGGGCCAATGTGAGTGTCATGGACATTACCCTGGCATCTGAGATGGGCATCCCCACTCAACCCCTCTCGCTCTGGAGAGGTTCCAACCAACTCAATGCACCATAGTACACATGTCAATCAAGAACTCTGCCTGGGAAGTCCCAGCAGTTGTCTTATATGTGGCTATACACAGACAAGTTATATTTGCATGATTTACGATAATTAATTCATCATTGCCATTTTGTTTAATTCATGTGACAGACCAATACTGGTTCATAATATGTGACAGACCAATACCTGACGAGGCTTTTCTTTAAGCTGAGACCTTGAAACTGAGATATCGTTCGTTCGTTCACAAAACAAGGTCTAGGCATACTACGAAATTGCAGCTACTGATAGTGAGGATTTGTACAGTGAGCCACTTGCATGAACACAAAAATTGGTTTATAGAACAGCACATGAATAGAACACAGAAATGTGTTATAAAAAGCACAAACATTAAAATTCCATTACAACAGTTTCCCAGACCAATGCATAAGTCACCACAGCCATGCGAATCCAGTTCAGGTGTCACATGTGCTGGCCAGCCATGGGTATTAGCACATAAGGCAATGCACTTTCCAGATGGCATTTTGGTCAGTTGAATGGCCCACTGATGGTCCAGTTCCATGGTGTCTCTTTCTGTAGTAACTGCCAGAGGGGAGTACTGATGGTGGAGTGGGGCTTTCAATGTCAGTTCTGGGAGATTCCGGATGAGATTGACATTAGAGACATGTGTTGGTTCACTATGATGACCACATGATCTTGTGGTTGCATCCTCCCCATACACCATAACGTCACCAAATCAACATGTACGGCAACTCCAAGGCAGACTGGAGAGGTACAATTCCTATGACATGTGATGGCCCAGTAAATTGATGGTTGTGTTAGACCATAATGTCAACAAGTCAACATACAGCAACTCCAGGACAGACAGCCAGGATGGTGGACAAGATTTTAAAATGTTTTTAAAAATGTACCAGCTCAACCCAAACAGCAGAAGAGTGCACCGGAACATCCCAATGTGCATCACAAATTCAGTGAGGCGGCGGAAGGTCATGTTGGATTCAGGCAGCCGTTTTGGCCTAGCGTTGAGTCAAAGCTTAAGGAGACACAAGTTATACCACAGTCAGTATGCCACAAGTTGTAGAGCTAGGGAGAGGGTGTCCAGAGTTCTCTTTCCTTTCATTGGAGCCTCCGAGTTTCCTCATTGATCCAAAAAGAGGCTTGTGACTTGCAATACTAGGTGTTTAAATGCCAAGCTGTCTGCTGCCTTTTCTGTATTCAGATAATCCCAGCTAATATCAAATGTTACCACAACTTTAGAGAAGGTTTCCATTAGGTCATTAACTAACGTTTTCATAGAAATGTTCCTGTGATGTGCAAGGAATGTTTCAAGAGACCATTCCCTTAATGTCAAGTAGAACTTACCCAGAACATGGTTACCATGTTCTCAGAATTTAATATATGAATGTTTTAGACACATTTCATGGGAATGTTGGAATAAAATTAACGTGTCCAGTTTTCTGAGGGTTTCCATCAACTTCCCACCAAACGTACACTGATCACTGATTTAATATACTAATTTCAGAAATGTAAGACCTTTCTGTATCGTTGTCTAATGTTGGTGGGGTATGTTAACCTGTTTTAATGACAGTACTGAATCACTATGATCAATAAAATCATTTTCTTCAATGTACCTCTAACAGAGCTGAGATGTATTTAAAAGTGTTTTCACCCTTTTTCGTACGCCTATCAAGTAGTTTCATCTACATAAGTGCCTATAGAGGAGGGGTTCAGGTTTCTTCTGGACAGTGCCTAACTATAGTGGCCCAATAAGCAAATGCCCTAAAGATATATTTTATTGGGATCGTGGTTGGGGCATTTGAAATTGGTGCTGGTGGTCTGGGTTCAAGACCCAGTAGGGTAGTCACCCTACTCTGCCCTTGACCATCACAAAACATCCTGTGGCGTATTGCATTAGTATCAAATAGCCCTCACGATATGCAATTTTTCAAGGAAGTTAGGAACCAATATACACAGGCAGTTAGGAAAGCAAAGGCTAGCTTTTTCAAACACAAATTTGCATCCTGTAGCACAAACTCCCAAAAGTTCTGGGACACTGTAAAGTCCATGGAGAATAAGAGCACCTCCTCCCAGCTGCCCACTGCACTGAGGCTAGGCAACACTGTTACCACCGATAAATCCGCGATAATTGAGAATTTCAATAAGCATTTTTCAACGGCTGGCCATGCTTTCCACCTGGCTATCCCTACCCAGGTCAACATTCCTGCACCCCCCACAGCAACTTGCCCAAGCCTCCCCTTTTCTCCTTCACCCAAATCCAGATAGCTGATGCTCTGAAAGAGCTGCAAAATCTGGACCCCTACAAATCAGCCGGGCTAGACAATCTGGACCCTCTCTTTCTAAAATTATCTGCTGAAATTGTTGCAACCCTTATTACTAGCCTGTTCAACCTCTCTTTCGTATCGTCTGAGATCCCCAAAGATTGGAAAGCTGCCACAGCCATCCCCCTCTTCAAAGGGGGTGACACTCTAGACCCAAACTGCTACAGACCTATATCTATCCTATCCTTTCTAAGGTCTTCGAAAGCCAAGTTACCAAACAGATCACCGACCATTTCGGTTACTACCGCACCCTCTGCGCTATGTAATCTGGTTTCCGAGCTGGTCATGGGTGCACCTCAGCCACGCTCAAGGTCCTAAACGATATCATAACCGCCATCGATAAGAGACAATACTGGGCAGCTGTATTCATCGACTTGGCCAAGGCTTTCAAATCAAATCAAATCAAATGTATTTATATAGCCCTTCGTACATCAGCTGATATCTCAAAGTGCTGTACAGAAACCCAGCCTAAAACCCCAAACAGCAAGCAATGCAGGTGTAGAAGCATGGTGGCTAGGAAAAACTCCCTAGAAAGGCCAAAACCTAGGAAGAAACCTAGAGAGGAACCAGGCTATGTGGGGTGGCCAGTCCTCTTCTGGCTGTGCCGGGTGGAGATTATAACAGAACATGGCCAAGATGTTCAAATGTTCATAAATTACCAGCATGGTCGTATAATAATAAGGCAGAACAGTTGAAACTGGACTAGCAGCATGGTCAGGTGGACTGGGGACAGCAAGGAGTCATCATGTCAGGTAGTCCTGGGGCATGGTCCTAGGGCTCAGGTCAGTTGAAACTGGAGCAGCAGCACGGCCAGGTGGACTGGGGACAGCAAAGGAGTCATCATGTCAGGTAGTCCTGAGGCATGGTCCTAGGGCTCAGGTCAGTTGAAACTGGAGCAGCAGCAAGGCCAGGTGGACTGGGGACAGCAAGGAGTCATCGTGTCAGGGAGTCCTGGGGCATGGTCCTAGGGCTCAGGTCCTCAGAGAAAGAAAGAAAGAGATAAGGAGAGAATTAGAGAACGCACACTTAGATTCACACAGGACACCGAATAGGACAGGAGAAGTACTCCAGATATAACAAACTGACCCCAGCCCCCCGACACATAAACTACTGCAGCATAAATACTGGAGGCTGAGACAGGAGGGGTCAGGAGACACTGTGGCCCCATCCGAGGACACCCCCGGACAGGGCCAAACAGGAAGGATATAACCCCACCCACTTTGCCAAAGCACAGCCCTCACACCACTAGAGGGACATCTTCAACCACCAACTTACCATCCTGAGACAAGGCTGAGTATAGCCCACAAAGATCTCCGCCATGGCACAACCCAAGGGGGGGCGCCAACTCAGACAGGATGACCACATCAGTGAATCAACCCACTCAGGTGACGCATCCCCTCCAGGGACGGCATGAGAGAGGCCCAGTAAGCCAGTGACTCAGCCCCTGTAATAGGGTTAGAGGCAGAGAATCCCAGTGGAAAGAGGGGAACCGGCCAGGCAGAGACAGCAAGGGATACGTCTTCAGTAAAGAGATAAGAGATAAGAGATAAGTCTTCAGTAAAGACTTAAAGGTTGAGACCGAGTTTGCGTCTCTGACATGGGTAGGCAGACCCGTTCCATAAAAATGGAGCTCTATAGGAGAAAGCCCTGCCTCCAGCTGTTTGCTTAGAAATTCTAGGGACAATTAGGAGGCCTGCGTCTTGTGACCGTAGCGTACGTGTAGGTATGTACGGCAGGACCAAATCAGAGAGATAGGTAGGAGCAAGCCCATGTAATGCTTTGTAGGTTAGCAGTAAAACCTTGAAATCAGCCCTTAATTTGACAGGAAGCCAGTGTAGAGAGGCTAGCACTGGAGTAATATGATCAAATTTTTTGGTTCTAGTCAGGATTCTAGCAGCCGTATTTAGCACCAACTGAAGTTTATTTAGTGCTTTATCCGGGTAGCTGGAAAGTAGAGCATTGCAGTAGTCTAACCTAGAAGTGACAAAAGCATGGATTAATTTTTCTGCATCATTTTTGGACAGAAAGTTTCTGATTTTTGCAACGTTACGTAGATGGAAAAAAGCTGTCCTTGAAATGGTCTTGATATGTTCTTCAAAAGAGAGATCATGGTCCAGAGTAATGCCGAGGTCCTTCACAGTTTTATTTGAGACTGACTGTACAACCATTAAGATTAATTGTCAGATTCAACAGAAGATCTCTTTGTTTCTTGGGACCGAGAACAAGCATCTCTGTTTTGTCCGAGTTTAAAAGTAGAAAGTTTGCAGCCATCCACTTCCTTATGTCTGAAACACATGCTTCAAGCAAGGGCAATTTTGGGGCTTCACCATGTTTCATTGAAATGTACAGCTGTGTGTCATCCGCATAGCAGTGAAAGTTAACATTATGTTTTCGAATAACATCCCCAAGAGGTAAAATATATAGTAGAAAACAATAGTGGTCCTAAAAACGGAACCTTGAGGGAACACCGAAATTTACAGTTGATTTGTCAGAGGACAAACCATTCACAGAGACA